>NC_091758.1:22328583-22356083 GCF_043380555.1 Nothobranchius furzeri
ATGTAACTCTTTGTGTGTTATTCCCCATGTCTTGGAGAACTGAGATGTTGTATCCTGATATCATGGCTGCCTTTCATCGGTGAGGTGATTCTCCTGCTATGCGTTTGAACTGAACTGACTCAAAGGCGCCGCTGCAGCTGTGGTGGTACCACCTGCTCTCTGAATCTACCAAGTCTTTCTTTTCCTTCCATATTTCCTTCATTTTTGACATCTCCATTAGGGCTGTCGCGGTTGAGGAATTCCCCCTGCGGTGAGTCAGGGCAGCTCAATATTGCGGTATGCGATATTATTGCACCCCGTTTTTATTTATGTACTTAGCAAATTTGTTTGTTAATTACTAAACTCATGGCAATATTTCCTTTGAAACATTGTGCTTACACATTTAAAAAATGTTAGAAAAAATACATGGCCATTTTTGACACTTTATTAAATGCAGATCGAAGGGCAGTAACGGCATTCTCTGACTGAACTTAAAAACAACATTCAGGAGGTTTAACTTTGAAATGCAAATTTGGCTTCAACATCTAACAAAATGAGATGTCCCAGGCACTGTCAGTTCACTTTCACACACAAGAATAACGCCGGGGACACACCGGCCGCGGAAGCGCCGAGAAGCGAATCGCTCACGAAATTCGTTCGCTGCTCGCCGTTTCTCAGTTCAGATCAGACGCTTAGAATAGCTTAACAAGGGCACCGAATGAAGGCGGTCCCATTTTCGCGGCGCTTCCGCGGCCGGTGTGTCCCCGGCGTAACTGTGATTTATAACTCGGTCATGTCCTTGTTACGCGCAAGGAACACCAGCATGTTAACCTTATGCGGTTTGAGAGAGGATCTGAGAGGGGTGACAACATTTCCAGCGACACTAAAAACCCTCTCGGATGGTGCGCTTGTTGCGCAAATACACATGTACTTACATGCGACTTTGGAGAGCAATGGAAATCTCTCGTGGTTGTTGCGCCACCATGTCAGAGGGTTTTCATTAGGGTCAATGGGTTCCTCCTGCAGGTAGCGAGTGAGCTCCAGCTCGGCTCTAACTCTCTTCGGGACAGTTGCAGAAGACGTCCTTGTCCGTGACTTCAGCAGGTCTCTAAGCGTTTTTTTCTTTGCCGCTGGTGGCAGCACTGCCTGCTCCAAGGTCTGGCTGGGCTGCAGCTGACGCACTGACACCGCTCCCTCCATCTTCCATGTGAACTATCTCCTCGATCAGCGCGGACTTTTCCTCTCAGCATGCGCTGTCGCGAGATTTAATCAAGTGCGGTAATGGCGGTGGCACGTCATGCAGCGCGGTGGGTTTCTTAATATCGCGATATTTTCTTCTTGCGGTTACCGCGACAGCCCTAATCTCCATGGATTTCTGGGGCTTTTGTTCTGTCTCGTCTCTTTTCTTGGATGTGTGATGCCAAATCCAGACTTTCATCTGTTATCAACCAGTGTCACACTTTTCAGCGTGTGTTTGGCAAGTCTACTCTTTGTGTCTAATGAGAGCATTGGGTTGCTGAGTCATGAGGGAGCAACATAAACACGAGGAGGGAATTTTGTACCAACAAAACTGCAGCTGCAGAAAAAAATAGCCTCATTGCTGATGCTTTTTTTATATTGGTGTGGATTTCCCCCTCGTCTCTGATGCTGTGAATACTTTAGTAGTAGCACATTCAAATACTGTTTTAAGACTTATTTGGGGATTTAACGATCTTTTATTTCAGAGTATCAGCAAAAAAAAAAAAAAGAACAAAAGATGTTAGAAACATCCTTTGAATTGTGTTTCAGTAAAAAGCAATAAGTCCTTACAGGTGTGGAACACTGAAAAACCCTTCTTTTAGTTATTTCTGATTATAATTGGTCACACTGAGTTTGTAATGCAGACTGAACATGAAAATAGTCTCCTACACCTGTCTCCTTCATTAGCTTCTGACAGAAAATAGACTGTGATACTCTAAGATTGGAAAAGCCCGACAGATCGACATCACACCGTCACGTAATGGTCATGGACTCGCCCATTTGACTCACAACGGGGAAGGCTGTTGTTGTTTTAGCATCCAGGAAACGGCAGATAACGGGTGTTTCTCAATGTCAAGGCGCCTGGCCTTGCGAGGTGATGTCTTGCGAGGCCAGGCGCCTTGCTTACGAGGACACTGTCCTTCCTTGGTCAAAGAACACGATTAAATGGAACAGACTTGCATCACGTGACCGCGGCTTCCACAGCGGTCACGTAACGTCACGTGACACAGGAGATAACGTTATATTTTACATGTATTAGTTTCAATATAAATATATAACTAGACTTTTACTTTTTAAATTGTGCATATGTTTATCAAATTAAAAATATAAGTGAGTTACTACCCGCTAGCCAATGAAGCTGCAACTAATAAGCAACTAACCAACAATAGATAACTTCTTTGGATCTAAAAATAAATATTTTAAATTAGCTGACTCACTTTTAAACTTGAAAAATGTCCCCGAAGTATCTGCCGGCTTCTAATCCGCCATCCTTTTGAAAATACCGCGGTGTATTGTGGGAAATTTTTGACCAAAACTAGGCTACAAGACACCTCCCATGTGTCCTTCCTCAGCTAGCTAAACGGCTAACAAACGGAGAACACACGCCTCGGTAGAACATGAATATTGGAACCGACTGGAACACGTCTTGGCGGCTCCTGATGACATATCTCCTAGGCAACCGGGGCGTGGCCAAGACATCAAGGCAAGGTTCCTTGACATTGAGAAACACCCAACGTCTCTACTAGTAGAAGCTAACCCTTAGCATTAGCGACTCCACCACACAGCAGAACTCCTTCAGGCTTGTGTTATTTGTGGAGATAAAACACCAAAGTTGCAGAGCAAATGGAGTCAATGGTAGAGTCACATCGCTGTTAGCCAATCAGAGGTGAGCCGTTCAAAATCCTGTTATCTGAAGCTCAACTCTGATGTGGCTCACTTCCAGTTCCTAGAAAATGTGCAGTATTGATGAGCTAACAGCTAGTCACTGTTGAGTCCATCTTTAATCAAACTTGTACGTATATCCTAACATTTCTTAGCAGTCGGTGCTTGTTTTTAAATCCTCTTCTCTGCTGTCGTTGCAGCATCAGACGAGCATTTTGGCAACAGAAATGTTACAAAGGAGCAAAAATATTTCAATTTTAGTATTCTATTGAATTAGTCATGCATCATTAGCACAATGTTAGAATAAGGCACTATAAACCTTTAAGACAACAGAAAAGCCTTTCTCAGATCAGATGCTAGCTTATCAGTCCTGTCCAAACTCATTTCTGTTTAATCCAGATGAGGTTGCCCAAAGAGTTTTCAGCTACAGGTAAGGTGTAAACTTCCTGCTCTTAGTTTTTCCACAGAAATCGGTTTTAACACACATGTTTTGTTCCTGTTCTTTTTGCGCTGAGCAGCAGGAGAGTTCAACTCTTGCTCTTGTTGTAAACTAACAAAAGCCTTGATGGACCTGATTAAAAGTGGGAGGCAGGAGTTTTATCTGTGCATGAATGTGGATTTGTGAGATTATCAGTAATCCTCTGTTACACCTTCGTCCTTGTCTCCTGCTGTACACAGACTATTAACTTCTATTATCCTGACGGTACAAAAACATCTTTGTGTTGAGGCTTTATGCAATTTTAGGACCCTAGGTTCTCCATGTGGAGAAGCTGGTGTGTTGCAGTAACTACTCTGGTTATAATAACCTCACTTTTTGATCTTTTCCTGATTAAAGGCTGAAGAGCATTCATTTTCTAAACAGCAGTGTTGACTACCTTGATGTGGCTTGTGTGCGTGTATAATTACCGTGCAGTTTTATCATGGTAACGTTGTGATTAGGCGGTCATTTACTGGATTATTTGTAGCATTATTGTATAGAGTTTCACAATTGAAAGCAACACAATCCAGGAACAGACTGTGTGGGCAGAGCGGGCTCATGGGAAAAGGAGTGGCTTTCAGTGTTCAGGTCCTCGGAGACAGCTTGGACCGAGTTTTTGTTGTTGTTGTTGTTGATGATGATGATGATGACTTCTGCAGCTTCAGAACCAAAACACAAGCACACACAGATAAAAAGTCCTGATAATTCATGCAGGAATTTTTAGGTTTAAAAACCATTTCTTATAATAAATCTAATTATGATGATAATAGTAAAACCTGAAAATAACAGAAAAGTGACACACTCGAGCCTTTTAATGTTTGGTTCTTTTGTGAACTTCACGCGAAGTTCAGACGCGCTTGTGTCCGAGGTCCAATACAGACGGAAGTTCAGAGATTTGGATCAGAGCCAACGTACACTCAACCTCTTCTCCCAGCCGTCTTTTCAGATGATAAAAACACAACCTCATATGTCGGCTTTCGTGATGTACAGGTGGATAAAATATTAAGTGAAGATATGTTATTAGTGTTTTATTTCATGAATTCAGTTCAGTTAGAAAACGTTTCATCATGCCACGCCTATGACCCGTTTCTAATCACAATGGACAACAGGGAGGCAGAGGGAGGATGGGGACTTTGGAGTTGCTGATATTATTCACTAATGACTGGAGGAGGAGGAGTTGCCTTTTGATGAGTGTGGAGCTTAATTAACTCTGCTTTAATTGGGTGAAAAAGATTTGATGGTTTTGAGACTGGATCCAAACGGGGCTTCTGCTGCATGAATGTTTGAGCTGCTTCAGAGTTCTGTTGTAGTTGAGATGAACTTTTTTGGTACTAACCTGGGAAATGAGGCAAAGTAGCTGCACTACACAACCTTCGAGTTTCTTTTACAGAACACTTTTTTCTGCCTGATTTTATTTGTGATAAGAGCTTTCTGCCAAAGATTTGCAACCAGTTTCCATGGATTCCAGCAAATTCTTAGACTCAGTGCTATTAAGGCCATGGAAAACGGTTGTTTAAAAATGTTTTTTCTTTCTAAAGAAAGTCATCGGAGTTGAAAGGTATATTTCCTGTTGTTTTTAACTGGTTGGATTGGGGGATTAAACCACCAAATAGTTCCAGAGTGGGGCCACAGCTGCAGCTCGCCGCTCCCCACGGGGATGGGTCAAATGAAAGTGTGTGTTGATGACTATGGGACTTTAACTTGAATGCACAGTCACATTCCTCTAATAGCTGGCAGAAGGATGACCATTATACAGGGACCCTTTCTTCTTCTACCTTGGCTTGAGTAACCTGGAAAATTCATATTTTTAACTCTAAACCTATCAGCCAGGTTCTGTTGGAGGTTAAAGGGAAGTTTTCCTCTCCACTGTCGCTACATGTTTGCATAGTATGAGGATTGCTGTAAAGTGGCAACAAGTCAGTGACTCGATGCAATCTGCTGGGTTTCCTTAGAAAGGAAACTTTTAATTAACTTGTATAATGAACTGAACTCAATTTGAAATGTTTACTTTGTGAAGAGTTTTGAGGGGACTCTGAATTTAATTAAATGATTAATTGGTTGCAACTTGAGATTAATCAGCTTTATGAATTGGCCAATAGTGCCACTTTCAAACCAATTGTTTATCGGCCATTCCTGCACATTCTTAACTGAGCACTGAGAAGATAAAGGTGAGAACAACCATCTCACTGCAACTCATAACATTGTAGACATCTAATTACATCTCATGTCAGTTCGGATTGAAATATGTAGTATAACATCTTTAACGTTAGGGTTAAAAACGTTTATTTTTCTGTTTTTCTGTGTGCATTTTGTAGATCTGTAGATTTGAGGTTCTCTTTTTGGCAAGGCGAGATGTGAGGACCGACCACGACACACGGAGGGAAGGTATCTAAGGCATTCATCATTTAGGCTGAATCAGGGGAATGCAGGCCACTCTACCCCACCGTGTCACGACTTATATATAGGCTGTATACCTCTGGATCACAGCGTTGCCCTCTGGATGCGCTCCTCTTCCCTCCGTCTTTGAGAACAACACACTTACAGCATATTAATCACTCCAAAACCTGCTCAGACTGTTTTCTCATCAGTCGCGTTGTAATGGCTCAGATCCATCTTTGCTATTGTCAGGAAATTCAATCCGTTTTTGTCATGAGAAGGAATGAGGATTGATTGGAAATTAGCGGTGGGAAAACTGAGAAGACTTTCCGTCTGGCTTTGATGGAAGCCGATTCATTCGTTTGTTCTTTTGTATTCTTTCTTGCATGTTTTCCTGAGGAGCTGCAATTATTAAAGCCGTTTTTCTCCTGAATGTCAAAATCTCCTTTTCCCTTTTGGCTCTCCGATTCTTCTTCTTTATGTCAGAATATCTCCTCTCCTCAATCCCATGCTCTTAATCCCAAACAAAGCGGTGTTTCAAAGGGAAAAGAGAGCCGAGATGATGGGAAGCTTCTAAAAACGTGGCTAAATGATGTTAAACGAACAAATGTTTAGCTAAGAGAAAATTAAATGACTGGAATTAACTTGACATTAAGGCCCACGACTTTTTGTGCAGGTAATTAGAACTAAAAGCTCCCTCCTTGACTCTATAATGAGGCTTTTTCGGAAAGCCGCTCATTAGCTGCAGACTGAGGGGTGGAGGTGGCGCTAGGATCGAAGCCACTTTCCCAGAGGTTTACTGACTCCTGACTTCAAAGGCTGAAACAGTCACGCTGTAACTGCTGCTGGAGGAGCCAAACCCTGAGACATCTAACGTGTGTGTGTGTGTGTGTGTTTTTAGTCGTACTAAAACATATTCAGCTGTGTGCCTGACGATAGTTTCTGCTCTCTGTTTTCTGATCCATGTGATTTGTGTATACAGCTTGGTCCCTGAACTTGGGGATTTGTGCTTTGTGGGCAAGGATCAGCATGAAGTCTACACAGTATAGATCTATATTACCATCTATACTGTGTGTATCTGTGTGTAACAGCAAACAAATGGAAGTCAGAACTGGAAAGCTTAGCGGCGTACCGACTGACTGTCTGCTTTTCCCGTCTGCCTACAGTAGGAATACTGACTTACTGGAAAAAGTCTGGAAGCATCGGTGTGACTGTTTGGGTTATATGGAAACACACACTCATATTTACATTTATAGCATTTACTGGCAGTTAATAGCTCCAAGAAGTTGGTGGGTGCGCTCATGGCTACTTGTATTTATTTCCTTCTCAACTTTTATGGGAATATCCTCACGCATACATGCATACACTTATGTTTCTGAGATCTGAGATGGCAAGAAATTCCAATGTGCTGTCAAACCAATACCTGAGGCATTTCAGACTGAAGAACTCCTGACCTGAGACGTATTCTTTGTGCGTGTGTTACTTTACTTTAATTTACTTCACTCAGTTATTTTGGCCACTCTCCTTGTGGTCTAGCGTATCAGCAGCTATCATCCATCAGTCAAATGTTCATTTGATTTTCAAATAGAAAATATTTGCCTGCTGTTTAAGTTAGCAATTTATTGGAATTCTTTGCAATTTTGATGCTGTGCACACTGATGTCAGGATTTGTTTGATAGTTCGTTCAGTTCTTCCAGAATCTCATTTGCAGCCTAATTTTTGTATTTAGGAGTAAGAAAAAAAAAGTGCACATGAAAGCATGAAAATCGATCTGGAAATAGTTTGAGGTTAAAGGATAGATGAAATGCGAGTAACTTTTGATGCAACACACGTGCTTTATCAGTGTTAACTTTATGTTTATGGATATGTGCTTGGACCACTTTAGTTCCAGCTAAGTACTGAAGATGAAATACCGAATCTGGCACCTGGATTTGGAGCCTGTGTCCTTCTAGCAGGGAATTGAGATTTGTTGAATACTTCCTAGACTTTCCCAAACTGAGCATCAACAATACATGCACCTTGATGAAGCCCACATCAGAGATGCGATAAATAAGTCAGCCACCGTAACCATTAGCGGAAAACATAAATCTGCATTGTCCTGTCTTTTGAGTAGATGGGATGCAATGATTTTCATTGCTATACAGGACCTGTACACCTTAATGAGGCGTGTAGGTCGGATCACAGCTCACCCATCTCACCCTGGACACAGTCTTTTTGACTCGCTCTCATCTGGTAGGAGGTTTCGATTCATTTGGACCAGAAGCTCTTGCCACAAGAAAAGTCTCAAGTAGCCATTTCTCTAATTACTGCCCCTTTTATGTTATTATTTTATCGCAATTATATTCTTAGTTCCTATTTTTGCTTATCTCTTATTTTTGTCTTTCTTTTTTTGCACCAAGTACCTTCAGCAATTTCCCAATGTTGTGATTTCTTGAGCACATGGCAATGAACCCTTCTGATTCATCCTTTCACATTCAGGGGATTTGGATCCAAGACTTGGGCCAACACACTGGATGCAGCAAATACTTTATATTTATCAGAAAAAGTGGGAGACTTGAATGACTCTGTATGGCTTGAATAACTTGAATAAACAAATCAGACATGACTTAACAGCTTCAATGACTTGAATGACTTTACTTGACTTGACGTAGCCTTAATGACTAGACTTGACATGACTTGAATCTGACTTGATTTGACATACCTTGAATAACTTGACTTAGCTTGAATGACTTGACATGGGTTTAATGACTTGACATAGCTTTAATGACTTGATATGGCTTGAGTGACTTGATATGACTTGAATTACTTGACTTGACATAGCCTTAATGACTAGACTTGACATAACTTGAATGATTTAATCTGACTTGATTAGACATACCTTGAATAACTTGACTTAGCTTGAATGACTTGACATGGGTTTAATGACTTGACATGGCTTGAGTGACTTGATATGACTTGAATGACTACTTGACTTGACATAGCCTTAATGACTAGACTTGACATGACTTGAATCTGACTTGATTTGAGATACCTTGAATAACATGACTTAGCTTGAATGACTTGACATGGGTTTAATGACTTGACATAGCTTTAATGACTTGATATGGCTTGAGTGACTTGATATGACTTGAATGACTACTTGACTTGACATAGCCTTAATGACTAGACTTGACATGACTTGAATCTGACTTGATTTGAGATACCTTGAATAACTTGACTTAGCTTGAATGACTTGACATGGGTTTAATGACTTGACATAGCTTTAATGACTTGATATGGCTTGAGTGACTTGATATGACTTGACATAGCCTTAATGACTAGACTTGACATGACTTGAATTTGACTTGATTAGACATACCTTCAATAACTTAGCTTGAATGACTTGACTTGGCTTTAATGACTTGACATAGCTTTAATGACTTGAATGACTTGATATGGCTTGAGTGACTTGAATGACTTGACTTGACATAGCCTTAATGACTAGATTTGGCATGACTTGAATTTGACTTGATTAGACATACCTTGAATAACTTGACTTAGCTTGAATGACTTGACATAGTTTGAACAAATTTACTTAGATAGCTCGAATGACTAGACTTTATTGAAGAAAGCAGACTTAATTAACATGACTTTGACTTGACTTACTTGAGTTGACAAGGTGTGAACTGGAACAGGCTGCATAAAGCTTTTGGATGATCTGGCCTCAGAGCTGTGGCTGCATGAAGATTATATCATAGGGACCAAGTGGAAACAATCAAGTCTCAGGTGAACATGGTTTGGGGATTATGTGCTAAGCAGAGAGAACATGAAAACAGATCAGGAAACGCTGTCTCATTCTGTCATTCGCTCTGACTATGGCTACACTGTAGGTGCTGATGGGGAAGCACTCCAGGTCTCGGCCTGACCTGCTGGCTTCCGTCAGGTTGCTGCTGCATAAGTTATGTGCTCTGGGATGTGAAGTGTGTTTTGTTTTGCTTCCGGCTCATGTAGGGGTTGAAGGCAACAAATGGGCAGGCGTGATGGCTAAGGGTGTGCTGGGGAGGAGGGATGTGGACTTAGGAGTGGAGTTTGGATCGCCGGAGTATCGCTCTGTAATCGGTCGTGTGGCTGTGGAGTTGTGGCAGACGTCTTGGGATGTGGAGGCTACTGGGCAGGCCTTTTATAAGCTGCAACGTAGGACTGTAGTCCATGTAAATGATTCACTAGTGCTACTCCATAAATGACAGCAGTGCTCAGGCCAGCCACTGTGTGTGTGTGTGCGCGTGTGTGTGTGTGTGTGTGTGTGTGTGTGTGTGTGTGTGTTAGTCAGTAGTCAGTGTGTTAAAATGATATATTGTGACTTTGGAGAGTGTGATGATCCAGGCCTGCAGCCAGTTAATGTCAGTGTAACAGCAGAACGTTCCCAGCCCGCCTTCAAACTGCTTCTTTGCTGCTATAATGAGGGATTGTTCTTCTCTAAGCCCAACCTTAGGGAGTGTGTATTGTGTGTTCGTGCGTGCGTGCGTGCATTTGCATGTGTGTGTACTTGTATGTGTATGTGTGTGTGTGAGTGAGAGAGGGAGAGAGTGACATGATGAGTCATACATGCTGTCTTTGTCTTTGAACTTCTAACATGTTGGCTCATAACCAAAGGTCTTTCTTTCACCAAATAAGTAACAGAAAGAAAACAAGGGTTGTGTCTTTGTGTTTACTTGTGTAAGATTCTGCTGCCTGAGATGAAATATTTTAGTCTTACCTGAGATCACCTTGACTGTAATATTTGGTCTGCGAGACTGAGCAGCAGTCTGCTCCTGTGCATGGAGGATAATAACAGAGGCAAGTCGTCCCTCCCTCCTCTGCTCCATGCTCATTCCTGGTTTGACATTATTTAAATCTAATAAGCCATATTCAAGTCAGCTCATGTAGTAAATCTTTGCCATTGTGTGGCCATATTACTAGCAGATGTGCACCCACACACTGTAGATACATGTAACTGTAGCCTGCAGCCATGTTTGGAAGAAGGTCATGCCTGTTTTCTTTTTCTTGTGTTTACTCTGAGCATTTGTTGCGAACAAGCCCAGTTTTCGAACTTGGCTCAGTAAACAAGCTCTTTTCATTGTTTTCTTTTGTTGCTTATGTTTCCTTTTCTTTTCGTATCATCACCCTGCCTTTGACTTGTTGCTGCTTGCGTTTCAGCTTCGTACTGATCCACTGTTACTAAGAAAATATCTAAGTAGTTAATTAAAGTTTTAGACCTCTATGAAATGGATAGCTTAGCTAATTATTGTGAGCACTGTCTGGAATGCAAACATTTGTAGAAAATTTTTAAAACCTAAATAATAAATGTTAATGAGACTGTTTGTTTGCATTCATAGAATTAAATGTTTGACTTTTGTTTAAAGGAATGCATATATTCCCTGCAGCCTTTCACTGAATTTTGGTCTTTCAAATGTTGAAATGTTATGTGTGATCTGACAAGAACTAGCAGTGATTTGTGTTTGATGTCTCATGCATCTATTGGCGCGCTTTCACATCTGAATGATAATGAATTGCGCATGCGGGAAGCTCCTGCTAGTTAATACTAGCTGCCAATCGGAGGCTCCCTCTAACGGTAGGCATGTATTTAAGCCAGCCAATCAGTTGGCAGTGGGTGTGTTGGACCTGTTCAGCCCGACGCAGACCGCATTGGTATGTGGGCCGAAAAACCGACCGGTTGAGCACAGAAGAATACAAGGCTACCTTGATGTGTACACTTTAAAAGCTACCTAGTTTGGTCCGTGCTAGCCAAGATGTGAAAGCGCCACTTGATGTCGTTGAATCTCATCTACTACCAAAGTTGTATCAGTATCTGTGAAATTGGTAGAGTTTTAACCATTTCTGTGTTTGGTAAGGCCTGGTTCACACAGCAAAGTAATTATGCTGAAATCTGACCCATTGCTTCCCTTCAGACAGGATGCACCTGAAATGGCTCTAAAGATAATCTAATCAGATATTTCTGATGTGTTAAGAGCCCTCTAATCCATACATTAGTGAAATCGATTAGTGTGTAGTTTTTGTCACGTGGCTGTAGATCAAACACTGTAGGACCAAAGCTGTTTTATACATAATTATTTTTATCTGTATGTGTGCAGTCTCTTATGTTTTGAAAGACCCTATGTAACACTGGGTTTAATTGGGTTGACTTCAAAAGTAAGTTGCAGTCTATAAAATCTGGACAAACCATAGAAGTAGCAGAGGAATATGCTCTGCAGGTCAGTCTAGCCATGCTCCATTGTAGCCTCACCATTGGCCCAAATAGTTTTAGGTCAGGCCAATCACAGTGCTCTGTGTTTGTAGAGAGACGTTGTATAGGCTTAAGCTGCGACAGAAAAACAACAAAGATGGTGTCAACTGATAAATGGTGCTCTTTTGAAAGTGGAACAAGTGGCAGTGCATGGCCAAGGCTCAAGGGCTTCTGGTGGACCTTGGCTCCTCTGGAATAATAACAACTCTGTCCCATGATGGGGGAGGGGAATGTCCAGGAGGGGGAGGACCCAACCTTACCTGGATGTCTCATGTCTTAAATATTCTGGGTTGTGCAAATGCAGGGATGGAAGTAGATATTCTGCTGGGGTGGGGCTGGATTGGTGCCCTCGGACTCTGTGGGGCTCTGCGATGCTGCTGCTTTGAGCCCTGGCGAGATGGGCTGGGGTCTCCATGCCCTGGGGGCATTTTGGGAACGGAGGTGCTTATTGTGGCCAGTGGGGGAGCTGGCTCCCTGAAGGGCTTAGGCCAACCAGCCATTCCTCCCCATCCCCATACATTTTTCTCCTCCTGCTCCTTCACATCATCATACAATCATGTACAAAGGACCTTGGGGGGTGGGTAAGTCAGGGATACTGGAATGGATCCCACTTCCACATTCCTGTGGCAGCCTGCCCCCCAATTTTATTTGCACCTTAAACACTTCCACCAATGACATTCTACGCAAACACACACTTAGGGCCTTGGGAGTGAGCACATTCAACGGCATTTGGCAAGGGAATCTTTCAGCCTCATCCCGAGAGTCGGTGCCTACTTCCAATTTTAAACTCCACATAGATACAGAGGGCTGTGGGGGGAAGTGGGGTTGTGTGGTTGCATCAGCTGGCGTAGGCCAGACGATGCCTGCACTGCCCGCTCACCGCAGCCATGGAATACACCTCATCAACATGCACTAACAATGCATTGGAGCAGGCAGAAGGAGACTAGGGGTCTTGGCACACCTCTGTTGTCGCTTGGCTTCCTGGGACTGGAGGCTAGGAGGGGGAGCTGGCCATCATGTTGGGGTCTGTGGTGCCTGCTCATCATCACCCCAGCAGAAAGGGGTGAACTCTGGGAACCAGTGATGGTTGTACCCCTTGTGCAGCAGTACCGGGACCAGAGTGAATAGGATGTGTATGGGGAGCATGAGTGGGTGCCTAGCGTTCATTTTTGTAAGTCGTACCCCAAAATTCCACTATCTCCGCTCCGCTCCGCCTGCCCCCCGCTGTCCGCCGCCGCTCGCTTCCGAACTCAAATTATACTGTACCCACTCTACAATGGCTCCCCTCCGGTGCAGAGACCTGAGGTGCGAAACAGGCATGCGCGGGATTTTTCGATCTTGCGATACAGTCTGAGCAATAAATGCGGTAGTTAGATCCAAACACCCGTTGTGTGGGAGAATCATCGAAATTAACTGTTTAATCTGCCTATCATTTGTGTTGAGAGATCAGCAGTGTTTGGATCAACAAAGGGTGACTACTTTGATAGTGGAAACTGTATTAATGGCTTATTTTTGTGCATTTAAAGTTCAACCGCCATTGATAGTTGTTAAAAGTTGTTAAACCTGTGCATATGAAACAAAAAACGCTTTTTGTGTATCGATTTATTGTGAAATAATTTTGGGGTTACCCCAAAATTCCACTATCTCCGCTCCGCTCCGTCACGAACTCCGCAGCAAAAACGGTCCCGTTGTAGTCAATCAGAACTGTTCCACTACTGCGGCCGTTCTGCCATCCAGCAAAAATAGGATCGATAATTTTTGCCAGACGCCGGAGGACCTCCACAGTCAATGGACAGAAATCACAACCGCCCAACAGGAAAGGGAGCAAGCACAACTTCCGTTATTTCACAATAACTGCTGGAATTTTGGGGTTAGGTTGTATGTGTATGTGTGAGCATGAGGGAGGGAGTGTGTGACTGTGTCTGTGTATGGCTGTATATGTCAGGTGGGGTCTTGGACTCCTCCCCTCTCCTCGGATTTCTTGGGCTACTACACATCTCCCCCCGTCACATTTGGTGTGGAGTGTGGTGCCTTGGTCTGCCTGAGTGTTTGCGGCTCCCGGGTCAGGGGGTTTAAGATATTTGGAGTCTGCTTGATCGGTCCCGGTGGCTGCCTGGTGGGATCTGAGTCCCTGGGCTCTGTTGGGCCCCTGGCGGGGCTGGTCGCCCCTGGGTCCCGGGTTGCTGGGTTCCAGGCTTGGCCGGCTTGTGGGTGGGAGGCTGCGGGCGGGCCTGTGGGCTTGCCGCTGATATCTCCCGGGACTCTGCCGGCTGCTGGTTGTGGCCCCCCGGGGCAATCCTCTACACCTCCCGAGAGGGGGCTGGGGCTTTTCTGGTTACAGTCTCCCTGGGGTCCCTGCGCTCTGGGGCAGCTCCTGGATCTCTGGGACTTGGAGCTCCCTCCATCTCCTACACATCTTTGGGGGGCAGATCTGTGGCCCCTCACACTCTCTATTGGACACTCCTATAGAGAAACCTTACATATACACAGGTGCTCACATGGTGCTCTCATAAGTATGGACGTGGGCATTTTCAACACGTCTTAAGGCTGTGGTTGGCACTAAATGCACTGTGATTTATTATCATGTGATTGTTCAGTAAAACAATGTTGATTTTATATTTCCTCATCAGGCTGACACAGTGATAGCTTGCTCCTGTTGTATTGTTGTGTGTCCCTTTTCTGCAGGTCTAGAAGTAGTCTCTTGTTCATCATTGATTGCTTATTTTTGTGGAACCCCCCCTCCTTTTGCTTCTCCCTTTCTTTTTCACCTCTGTCTCCGTGTCTGGTCGAAATTATAAAGCATTCAAAAAACAATAACAATACATTTTAAGTATCAGGCGTGACATTAAAAGCAGAAGCTTTGATGCTCCACATCAGAGTAAATCTGTTAGGCTGTCACCAGCATTCAGACATTAATTCTGTTTGCGTCACAACCGGACAGGACACAGGGGGAGAAAAAAAAAAGGAAATATCAGGCGATGAAGAAGTGAGACGAGGAGTAAATATGAAGTTTATTACGAGGGAGTCGAGTGAGTAATGTGGAGCTGAAGGTGTCAACATGGCCCCGCCTGTGTGACACACTGAGAGACCCAGAAAACATGCGCGCTGTTGAGATGAAAAGGCAGCCGGACATTTGACCGTGAGCAGCCAATGGAGTCACATGCACAAACATGACTCTGAGAATAGACACGAAACAGCAGGGAGGAAAATAACCCAGTAACAGAGGAAGTGGCATGAGTGTGTTTATCTGGGTGTGTGTTTCATGTGTTTTTGTCCTCATGCATTTACTTTTAGGCTTAACTCTTTCAAAGTAAATTAGCTTTAACTCTGCCTTTTATCCATGGCTGTAATGAATCCCATACTGTTGTAATATCTGTAGTGCCTTTATTGCTGCCACCACATGCACCAATTTGTTTTGATCTTTCTGTTGAGGTTTTGCTCGACCACAGCTTTAATAGAAAGAGGTGAAGAGGTAAGGGAGGGATGAAGTGGCTCTACTTTTATGGTCTTGTTTGCATGTGGGGTTGTAAATACCTCCTAACAGACCTTAACATGACAGCTTGTGTCGCTGTACTGGAGTACCATGGCTTTGCTACAGAGAAATGGTGTTTTTGTTATTTTGAATGACTCATTATAATATTTTATTATTGTACTGAGAGCTGGTCAACGGTAGCTGTGAGGTAAAAGCTACATTTATTTTGTGTTTAGATCCAAAATACTTAAATGGTCAGTTTAACATCCTGCTGTCACGATGAGCCAACACAATAAATAATATTTTAAGGCTAACCCATCCTATAATAAGCAGCTACAGCATAAAGGGTTGTTTCCTAATTTATACTAAACATGTCATCCATCATACGGCATTGATAATGTATAATTAGATGGCTGGCAAAGTGGTAGTGTGAGGTTAGGTGAGTTAAAAAAGAAAATTTGAACCATCCAACCATTAATTTTGTGTCACATCTAGCAGATAAATCAGAAAATGATAATTAACATAATTGTAGAGAGTCGGATACAGCGTTTTAGACCTTACTTGTGCTTAATTTTTATTTAGAATGTTATTTGAAATCTTAAATATGTGTTTCTAGTTAAACCTGTTTCATACCAGTGAAACACTGCGTTTACCATGTCTTATTGCTCCATTATTGTATTTTATTTTAAGACATTGCATCATATTGTTCAGGCCAAAATTGGTCAAGGTGTTGGGGATACAGAGGGGATGATGAGCGTAGGCTGCAGCGCAAAGTCCTGATTTAGATGTGATTGTCTGTGTGTGTGTGTGTGCGTGTGTGTGTGTGTGTGTGTGTCTCGCACGGGGATAAAGCAGTGGTTCGGATCAAGATGACTCTCCTCATCGGCTCAGTGACGATAGGCCATGGCGACAGGGGTTTGCGGTTAGAAACCCTAATCTGCTCCTCATGTGACCCTGTGATGGACAGGGACAGCAGCACACACACACACACACACACACACACACACACACACACACACACACACACACACACACACACACACACACACACACACACACACACACACACACACACACACATTCTTGTATTTGTACCCATGGTAGGACTTTGTATTGACTTCCATTCATTTTAGTGAGTCCACTATGCCTAACCCAAACCCTTACCCTAACCCTAACCAGTGTATTCCTAAAGTTACCTGTAACAAAAACTCAATTCACATCTTATCGGTAAACCTCACCCCTAGGGAGGACTCTGTATTAGGACCGGGTGTTGGTCCTAACAAGGACCATCGGTCGTAAGAAGGTTAGTAAATATCCCAAATCCGGTCTTCACACATACGTGGCTGTTTGACTAGTCTAGCTTTGGCTCTACAGCCTAAACATGCTCTTATATGGATTTCTGTGAAATCTGGACATTTCTACTATTTGTTTCATTATAAACACATTGTCCTGCTATGTCACAGCCCAGTTAGCACAGTCATTACACTCAGAAATCTGTTCCATGGCCTATGCTAAACACTGCATTGTATATATTGTACTTCCCTATTACTTTAACTTGACACTTTCTTGTGTGACTGAATGATTCTGGCTGTTATTTTCACAAAAATAATTGTAGAGGCTGCATGGGTCTTCTATTAATTAATACATTTTGTCAGTATTTCTTCTGTAAACAGCTAACGTATGCAGTACTAACAGAATTAGAATAATTACCCACTCTGTTATGTCTGGCTCGGCTTCGATGGTGTCCTGCAGAGAAGTTATCACTTTGAAATTTGTTAACTGCATAGACATTTGGTGCGAAAGTGGACGAAACCTCAACTGTTTACGTCTCACACACAGATTGGCAACCATGTTGCAAATATTATCTCAATCTGTTTGAGCATAATGAAATCATGTGTCCTGCATTCGATGCCAACAATATGTCTATGAAGATGGACAATTGCCTTTTTTTAGCCTTTTTTTTTGTTGCTTTACTGAGAGAAGATGCAAAAGAGAAATGTAGTGGTGTGTGGAGAATCCTGCAGGGCTGGCATACCAGCACTCTAAGCATGCTGGGTCTACACCTCTCCAAATTAATTTGAAGATTACAGGTAGAAAAATGTTTCATTCCACTTTTCTTCTATATCAATAATTTAACTGTAATGTGAAATTTACCGTCGATCTGATCTGCTGTCTTGAAGTGTATTTCTGTGAAAAAGTTATTATAATTACTGTCTTACCATTGTAGATTACATAATATAAATGTTAGTAGAAAAGAACCGTTGAGCTCTGACCAACAGTAGGGTTGGGTATCGAGTATTGATTAGAACTGATTTTAAGTTTTTCTGGGAATCGTTACATTTTTTAATATTCGATTACTAGTTTTGATACCCTGTGTGCCAACCAGAAGAAGGAGCCACAGAATACCAATGGTACGTTTCAGTGGTATTAAGTGTTGCTTCACTCTCAAAAGTTCTTATAATTAAGAATATGGAAAAGGTTCACACTATTTTGTCAAACAATTGGAATCAAGAATTGCTCGGAACCGGAATCGAAACAAGGAATGGATTAGGAACCGGAATCATTCAAATTCAAACAATGCCCAACCCTAACCAACAGCAGACTGTTAGAAAATTCCTGGTTCTTGTCTTGCACTGACCTTAGGCCTGTTTCCACCATTGGAATTCCAAGGTAATTTTACCTGAACTTCACGGCATTGACATGCCTTTATTTCACCGAGCTGGCCGTAAAGGACCGTCTTCCGGGCAATTTCAGGAACCAACGGAGTACCTAAACAAGGGAATGTACTTGGAGGGACTTTTGGTTAACTCATGTTGATTGGTTGACAGACATTGCCAAAACAACCAACATTTGTAAAATTGAAAGAGATGCTGGTGAAGTGGAATGGAAGGAAAAGAAAATAAGCAACGTTTGTTACTTTAAAAAGCCGAAAATAGATGCAGACATCTCCGACCACGATGAGATTCAGGACGCTTTGTGGTTTCACAGAGCACCAAAAACGGTATTCTAGTCATTGAACTCTGCATTCTACACACAGCTGTGTAGCAAAGTCTGCTTACCGCTGTTGACTACTCAAACCCATTTTAGTTGACTTTAAAGGTTGACCATGGAATGGACAGTCTGGTGAACCCTGGTGTTAAGAGGTGGTTTTGCAACAACAGGACAAATTTTCCAGCCACTGGGATGTTGGTTCACTGCTGACATGTTCCAGCACCATGTTCAGAGACAAATCATACAGGAGGAGGCCTAATTTCTAATATTATGTTTATTTTACAACAGTATTTACCGTTAGAACATCTTCTGGACTCAGAATCAGCTGCTTGACTTGTCAAGTCTAGGGCTGCAGCTATCAAATATTCTAGTATTCGAGTATTCTATCAAATCATTCATCGATTAATCGAGTATTCTATTTGATGACGTTTCAAGTGAAACAAAATGGTAGTTTGCTGCTAAAATTATTTAAAAAAGTAAAACAACAAAATGAGAAAGGGATCAACAATATGTATTAAATTGATGTCTAGTTCCCTCTTTCCCAGTTAATATTTACAGTTAATAAATATTTTATGGAACAAAATTTGACTTGCATTTCATAAAAATTTTAGGTTTAATATCACTAAACATATCTAAATATAGTTACATATGATTTGCAGAATTTAAATATTTCAGTAACATGTTCAGTAGTTAGCTACTGGAAATGATAACATTTAATATCTACTAACAATGAGATCAAATTTTTAATTGTATCGTATATATTTTATTATGTACGGGTTGGCAACATAATCCAGTCTAAATTGTTTTCAAATATAGACTCGTTTGTGAATTACATGTTACAGTGGCTTGCCGTAGTTCTATTGCAGTGTGTGAAGCAGACTCACTAATGCTCAGTAGCAACAACAGTAGACTCCAGTTAGCAGCTGCAGCGGTTCTGCACCACACTGCTGCAGAACCGCTGCTCATTGAAACCCATGTTAAAGGAACAGAGGTTTTCTCCTCTGATCGGCTTCAGACAGCTAAAAGTTTCTCATCATAGCTTCTAGACAATTCATGATAGGCACATAAAAATGGACATAGATGACCAACAAAGCCTTCTGCCGCTCACGCTTTTTGAATTTTTTAATTCGGAGCAGTACTTTTCGAATGGTGATGAGAAGTTTGACAGGTCCAATTTCACTTCTGAAGGACAGATTTAAAGGCTTCTCTCATTAACAGGAGTACAGCTGCAGGCCTCCAACAGCCAGGGGGAAAGGCGGGAAAACAGTGCTGCTCTCTGATTGGTTGAGAGTGTTCAACCATTTTCTGTCCAATCAGGATCCAGCACCCACACATTTGACACATCAAATCGACCAGTTTGGTCTCAGGAATCTTATATTCAATTTTAAATACGTTATCTGTTACCATGGCGACACAAGGAACTACATATCACTTTAGCCAAGTCTCATAGGAATGAAAATAAAAAGCTGAATATTGAGCCAATAACAGACTCCTGTTTTTGATCTTTTTGAACTATCTGTACTTAAAACTAGAAACAAGTTCAATTTGATTGACCGTCAGAAGGCGGGAAAGTGCCCCGCTCCCACCCAGCCCCCTGATTGGTTGAGAGAGGTCAATCATCTTCTGGCTAAATGGAATTACACACCCACACATGTGAGACATCAAATCGATCGGCTAGGCCTAAGGAATCCATCCATCCAGCCAGCCAGCCCAGCCAGCTTAAAACTAGCAGCATAGCTGACATTTTAACACTAGTCAGAAGGCAGGAACTGCCCCCTCCTCCTTCGCTGCTCTCTTATTGCCTGAGTTTTCAATCGTCTTCTGCCTAAAAGGAAATGTGCACCCACACATATGGTACATCAATTCAACCTGCTTGGTCCCAGGAGTCTTGTATTAACTTGATATTGTGTTCTGCGTTACCATGGCAACATGCTTAGCAACAACATTTTAGACACAACTGTATCAACATACTTTAATATAGAAATGTTATTCAAAGTTTAAAAGAGTGATGTGACATTGTACATTGTTTTGTTAATGCAGACTCCTGTCATCTGTTACCATGGGAACACAAGGAACTACAAATCACTTTAACCTACTCTCATAGGAATGAATATAAAAAGCTGAATATTGAGCCATTAACAGACTCCTGTTTTTGATCTTTTTGAACTGTTTGTACTTAAAACTAGAAATACCGTAAATCCTCTAATACAGGCCGGTATTCAATTAAAGGCCGGGTCTCCAATTCTGGCCGGTGTCGGAGTCAGCGGAGGCAAATAATGGCCGGTCTCTTATTGTGGCCGGATGGAATGTGGTAACAAGCAAGTACGAGCGTCCCAGCGGCAGGGTTGTAGTCCCCAAATCAACCAGCAAGAGGCAGTAGAAGTTCACGCAGACCTATTTTAGGCTTTTTCTTCAATGCTTTGTAACGCTACAGACACGATCCTCTATCACGCTCCTACCACACAGAGTCACGGTGTCAGTTAACCATGCTAATTCAACCCGCTCCACAGAACACACATCACCTTCCCTGTGGCTTACATAACACTCACACAACACGCAAATCAGCACATAGGAACCAGCAGAACGATAGGAAACACATATAACACAATACCCAGAATGCACCTGGCTTACAACCCCAACCAGGTCATTACACTATCAAGTTCAAAGAGAACGTGCTGATTATGCTGCAGAACACTCTGGAGAGCAGCAGTAGGGGGTGTATGAACTACAGTAATCCCTCGTTTATCGCGGTAGATGCGTTCCAGACCTGGCCGCGATAGGTGAAAATCCGCGAAGTAGGGACTCCCAGCATGCCCCTCGCGGGGATTCCCTTCACGTCGCACCTACGTCACAAACCGCGGCTATAAACGGAAGTCGCCTTTCCAGCTCACCACTCAGTCATCGTTTCTTCAGATTCACGATCAGAGTTTCCAACCTACCGATCAATCCAACGAACTATCAGCTCATAGTAAGTTATCTTACTTACTTCTGGAAAGCCCGGCATTTCCGTGTCACTTCGTTGGCGCTCGAACGCTCGGGGGTTTCCTAGATCAGCCGGCATTTCACCGACGCTCTCACTTCCGCGTCTGTGAAACCACGCTCCCTATTGAATTATCGTATGATCACATTCTCTGTGATCAGCAACGCGCTGTGCCGGACCGTAGGTACTGACACGCGATCGTTCATGTCGGTTCATTTCCTTTAATGTTTTCTGTCTTTTAGTTGCGCCTGATGTGTATCGCTGCTGTGGAGCGGGGCGCTTCACCTTGTCCTCTGACGCACAGATCACAGCAGGGAGCGCTCAGCTGTTTTCGCGGTCGGTAGATCTGCCTCCTGAGCACGGCCACAGTAACAATCAGGTGTCGCCACCTCAAAAACTAATTTAACACGCGATCGTTCATGTCAGTTCATTTCCTTTAATGTTTTCTGTCTTTTATTTGCGCCTGATGCGTTTCGCTGCATGCTGTGGAGCGGGGCGCTGCGCGCATCACCTTGTCCTCCGACGCACTGATCACTGATACAGCCGCCAAACAGTGAGCGCTCCGCTGTTTTTGCAGTCGATAGATCTTTTAGAACTGCAGTTCAAAGGTAACTCTTGAGGTGAATATATATGAAGCCAGGTAGCAGTTTCTCTTTAGGATTGAGAGGAGATGCAGGAAGATAATAAACAGGCAGGACAGAAAAATAGTCAAATAAAAACAAGTTAGTTTTTGTACCTGCTGTTGCAACAAACAGACACCATTGAAGGTCATCAGAAGTGAGGAACAGAAAATGAAATAATTATTTTAATGTTTAGAGCAGCAGGAACTCCGAGAGGCTGCAGGCGCATCAGTGAGTTTGCGGCCGCTGCGCAGGGGGAGGGGGGAGATGGCTGAAGCAGGGGGAGGGGGGAGAGGGCTGAAGCAGGAACTACCGTTGTTAAAAGAAATGTGTTTAACTTTGAAATTGTGGGCGCAATTTTAATTGTCAAAAACTCCAGCGAACCATTAGTTCATTTTGCTCAAATAGAAATAGAGGCCTGCCTCTAATACTGGCCCTCCTTCCAATAAAGGCCTGGAGCTTGATGAGCTTGAGTCAAATACAGGCCCGGGCCTGTATTAGAGGATTTACAGTAAGTTCAATTTGATTGACCGTCAGAAGGTGGGAAAGTGCCTCGCTCCCTCCCAGTTCCCTGATTGGTTGAGAGAGGTCAATCATCTTCTGGCTAAATGGAATTACACACCCACGCATGTGAGTCATCAAATCGATCAGCTTGGCCTAAGGAATCCATCCATCTACATATAAATCCATCCATCCATCCATCCATCCATCCATCCATCCATCCATCCATCCATCCATCCATCCATCCATCCATCCATCCATCCATCCATCCATCCATCCATCCATCCATCCATCCATCCATCCATCCATCCATCCATCCATCCATCCATCCATCCATCCATCCATCCATCCATCCATCCATCCATCCATCCATCCATCCATCCATCCAACATCGATCCATCCAACATCGATCCATCCAACATCGATCCAATAAACCATCTAACATCGATCCAACAATCCATCCATTAACCATCTAACATCGATCCAACAATCCATCCATTAACCATCTAACATCGATCCAACAATCCATCCATTAACCATCTAACATCGATCCAATAAACCATCTAACATCGATCCAATAAACCATCTAACATCGATCCAACAATCCATCCATTATTTCATTCATCCAACCATTCATTAGGGATGCACCGATGGATCGGCATTTGATCGTAATCGGCCGATAGCGCCCCTATCGGTTTTGATCGGAATTTTCAAAATAGATCAAAGCAAACCGATCAGGTAGGGTTGTCACGGTAACCAGTGTAGCGGTAAACCCCGGTAAAAAAAAAAGTTGACAATAATAATAACAGTCTTGTTTTTAAAAAAACTATTATTATCTCGATGGGTTTACCGTGGCTGCGGTGTAGGCGCGGTGACCCTTACCAGCCACCGTATCATCGGCTGAAGTTGCCGGCGGCACAGACGCACGCTTTGTTTACAACAAAACTTTCTTGAAGCTAAAGCTGAAATAATGGTCAAAGGAGGAGACGGCAGCGCTCAGGAGGACATTTATTATCCCTCAAAGAAGACAAAGTCGGAAGTACGGGCATATTTTAGATATTTGAAGAATGCCGAGGGAGTTTATAGAAGACGGACGGCTATCCTGTTTGCAGCACGAGCAGAAAAAGTGTCTGTGAAAGGCAGCAACGCTTCAAATCTCATGACACATCTGCGTGACCATCACCCACAACTCTACAGTCAACGCAAGGCAAGCTAACGTTAGCGTTTTAGCTAAAATGCGTGATCCGAGGATTTGGGTTGAGGGAGAAAGCAACGAGTTGCTATATAAAGCAGCCGCAGCGCCGCTACCTGCATATAAACCGTGTCGCGGACACCCCCATGTTGAAATGACGCTATGCATTACGGGGCTCCCAGGGGCAGATAAGAGTTGGTCTCTCTCCGAGAATAATTATGAATTTAACAATGATTACTGCCTGATGACATTTTCCCACATCTGCAAAGCTCACTGGAAGAACACAAACCGAGGACAATATTTTCCTGATATAGGGTTTATTACTTAAGTAAGGGTAAAAAAAAGTATCTGATTAGAAGACTACTTGAGTACTGAGTATCATCTGATCTAAGATTTTTAAAATGATGACATCAAACAGACATAAAATAAGAAGTTATGGGCAAATATTGGTATTTCAAAGACTAAAGGGGAAAATGTAAACAAATAAACAACATAATTACAAAATAACACATTTTAGGCAAAATTTAGACGCAAACTGAGGACAATATTTCCTGACATACAGGGTTTATTTAATTGTGTGAAAATGTAGCACGTTTAAAAAAAATACCGCGATAATACCGAAAACCGTGGTAATTTTGGTCACAATAACCGTGAGGTTAAATTTTCACACCGTGACAACCCTAATACAGACCATTTTAGATTAGGTTACATTTCCTTTATTCCCAGATTATGTAGTTTGTAGCACTCATTATAATGTTGTAGAAAATTTCTGGCCAATCCACGTGATCGGTATTGGTGATCGGTATCGGTGATCAGCATTCTTTGATATCGGTATCGGTGATCGGCAGCAAAAAACCTGATCGGTGCATCCCTACCATTCATCCATCTCATATCAAATCTGAACATATGTTAATCTATCAGTTTCAGATATCAGCAAATATTTCTAAATTCACAGTTCAGCCAATTGTAAAAATGTACCCGTTAAACTATTCTCATTCAAATGCCAGCTGTTCAACATTTCAAATTTCGAGTTTTTAATAAATGTTCAAAGATTAAAGTTCAAAGATGCTGTTTAGCATTCTTTATCCATTCTTCACCTATATTCTGAGCTTTATTACACTTGTTGGTGATTTTTGCTTCTAAATCTTTAAATACATTCAGCTCATTTTGACAGTTTAGCTTAGTTTCAGCTTCACTTCAGCTATTCAGCAGCTTCAGCAATCCGTTTCTGAATTTGGCTTATGCTACTCATTTCACAGTTCAACTAAATATAAAAATTAAACGGTTAAACTAGTCCTACTCAAACAACAAGTGTTTAGACATTTTTGCTGTCCTGATTTTTAAATAATGTTCAGATTTGTTTTCTGCTGTTTAGGATTGTTTTCTCCGTTCTTCACTTTTTGTGCTTTATTTACATTTTGGTGCTTTTTGCTTCTAAATCTTTCAAAACATTCAGCTCATTTTAACAGTTTTGCTTAGTTTCAGCTTCAGCAATTAGTTTCTGAATTCAGCATATAATGCTATTTTCACAGTTCAGCTAAATGTAAAAATTAAACTGTTAAACTAGTCCTACTGAAATAACAGGTGTTAAGACATTTTAGCTGTCCAATTTTTTTAAACAGTGTTCACAGATTAGAGTTTTCTGCTATTTAGGATTAGTTTTTTTGATTCTTCACTTACTTTTTGTGCTTTTTTTGCTTCTTGGTGCTTTTTGCTTTCACATCTTTCACTACATTCAGCTCATTTGACAGTTTAGCTTAGTTTCAGCTTACTTCAGCTATTCAACAACTTCAGAAATCAGTTACCAAATTTAGCATAAACTGCTAATTTCACAGTTCAGCTAAATGTAAAGATTAAACTGTTAAACTTGGCAAACTGAAATAACAGGTGTTTAGACATTTTAGCTGTCCAGATTTTTATTTAATGTTCACAGATTTAAGTTTTTTTTTTTTTTTTTTTTTTTTTTTTTTTTTTGCTATTTAGCATTATTTTTCTCTATTCTTCACTTACCTTTTGTGCTTTATTTGCTTGTTGGTGCTTTTTGCTTCTACATCTTTCAAGACATTCAGCTCATTTTGACAGTTTACTTAATTTCAGCTTCAGTTCAGCTGTTCAGCAGCTTCAGCTTACAGTTTCAGCTATCCAGCATTCAAACAGCATTTGTGCAATAAATGCAATTTTTCTAGTTATTATTATTTTTGAATGTAGCTTTTTATAAAAATGTACCATATTCTAACTTTAGTAGACTCCAAACAGCATACCTTTATTTCATTGGCTGAGGTTCTGATGTGGATTTGTTTTGTTCAGGTTTTTGTTGGAAGTGGTGGGTGAGTGTTGTTGCCCTTGGGTCTGGGTTGTAGGTGGCAACAGGAATAAAGTGGCTGAATCCAGGTCAGCTGCCTTTGAGCATTACTTTAGATTTATTTGTGCTCTCTCTCTCTCACTCTCTCTCTCCTGCCAGCCAGAGCGTTTGTGTGGGCATGTGTGTGTCTAATGTCTGATTCCTGCAACTGCACACGCATTAGCAGAAAGTAGCCAAAAGCATGACATCATTTAAAACATGTTTTTGAAATTAGCAGCAATGCAGGGACCGGGTCACAACAAGCTCCTGGCAGGACACAGGATGTGAGTGTGTGTATGTGTGTGTGAGCTATACAGGAAAGTTTCATTTGTACATTGGTATATTATTTAGATACATTTGACTGATGCAGATGCATGCTGTAATGAATCAAAAGGGTCAGTTTTCACCGTCAAATTGACACAGTAACCTTTCATACACGCCAGAGCTGCAAAGTCGAGGTTACACCAGCTGGAGGATCCAGACGCACAGATCAACTTTTTGCTCACTTATTGTTCTTCAACGCAGACATGCATAAACTGTCAGGGTCTCCTGCAAACGCTTGTCTCTCCGCCCTAGACTGCTGGATACCTCACTCTGAATAAAAGTGAATCTGCACAAATCCTACAAGGCTTTATAACTTATAAGTTAAATAATCATATGTGATGAATGAACAAGATGTTTAAATCAATTGTTTGAATAATCTGTGCTTAAATCAATGAATTTGAAATGAATATTGTTCTTACAATGACCCATTTATATCACAAATCACTATGTGTTTGAATTAACAAGTTAATCATTGTTTACACTGACACATATTACAATAAGATACATATTAAGGTTAAAAACAATTTTGTATCTGAAGGAGGACGTGGCTTTCTGAGGGATGTTGGTAAATACCCATAAACTTGTCAAATTCTGACTTGCCAAACTTGGCCAGACATAATAACAAAGTAGTTTAATAAAACAGGAATTACTTCCTGAGTAATTCAGTTTCTAGCAGAGTTCCAAACCGGCCAATTCAGAACACGCATCCTTGAGACATCTCTTTTGGCATACAGTCAAAAACCTGTTTGCACGCTGCAAGCTGACACAGCCAGACTGCTCTCTAAGAGCCACATCCACTTTGGATGCAAACAAGCATTCCAGCTACTATTGTGACATGGAGACATCTCAAGACTGGACGGGTCATATTGGAGTTAATCTACGAAATCCCGGTGCCGTGAGGTCCACCCGACTTCTGACAGTCCAGATCTGCTGGGGTCTGCTCCAGGGTTTGTAGACGCAACAGATTGCGTCTGATGCTGTTTTATTAATAATCAACTCTCTAGTTTATAGCAGACAACAAATTCTTTTACACCCAGATTTCACAATTTCTTTCAGATACAAAGGTTCTGATAAACATCTAAC